>NW_022983371.1:0-5000 GCF_011762595.2 Tursiops truncatus
AAGGGATCGCCAGCACGGTTTTCGCTTTGAGAGGAACACGCAGCCTCGGCCACAAAACGACGATCCTGCGTTCAGAGGACGTCGGGCCGCTAGTGCTGTTTCAGGCAGCTTTGAAGCCAAGCGCATAGGCGCCCTCCAAACGGGAGAAAGCGTACTCTCCCCTCCGCGTCCCCCTTCCAGCTGAATGACGCAGCAGTTGCTCGAAGTCTCTGCCGAGCTATCCTAGTGCAAGGGAGAGAGTGCCTGCCTCTGCTGATAAAGGTTTTGAACCTTGGGGATTGCTGGGACATGCGTAAGATCGTTCCCAGGCCGTGCAAGTTTAGGCCTTGGTGACTCTGATGGTACCCAAGGGTCCAGAATTGTCCTTGAAAGCTGTCCTCTTTGCCTTTCTCGGCTGGAAGTACCAGCTGGCAACCAGACTGCCGTAGGCAGACGTCCTGGGGGAGCCCCCGGTTTCATTTGGGACGCACGTGGTGTCTCCCAGAAGAGCCCCAAATTCCAATATGGGGCACACAGCATGGATTTAAGGCTGTTTACAACTGCGTCCCCTGGCCCGCGGAAATGCCGTACAGACGAGAGCGTTCCGAGCGAACAGGGCAGCGATTTCGCCATCATCGTTTCCGTTCACGGGAGCTTAATCCACGAATCCCTTTACTTCCTGTGGCGCAAACGCAACAGAGGATTGGAAGGCATCCAGTGCCCTTTTGACATTGTTACGACGAACGTGATTGCACATGTGTCTTGTCGTGAATTAAATCCCTAGCACTGTGGGCCCTCCCGGTTAACCGCTGCTTCTTCGCTCCTATGGCACTCCGGGGTGTTACTGACGGGTAAATCTGGACTTTTACCTGAGGCCGTGTGAGGGGTGGGGGGCTCACAATTCTTTTGTCGCGGCTCCGAGTGCTCTTGCTGACGCTTCCAGCAAGGACTGAGAGGCAGCAGGCCTCGCCCGAGTACACTCAGAGGACTTCTTCCGTCACGATTAACCTCAGCCTCTGAGTGAGCCTTCCGGCAGCAAAGAGAAGGTGGGCGCGAGGAGTGTGCTTCAGGCAGCTTAGGACCCCAACTGTCTCTACTACCACGGATGGGAATAATGTTTGGCCCAGGGTCGCCCAGTTTCAAAAGCTAGCTGCACGTAGTACCTCATTGGTTTTCGATTACCTGAAGGACACACGGGAGGAACAGGGCCCTGTCCATTGGGTCCGTTGGGCACAGGACTCTCTGCGTGGGATCTACTGGGTAAGTAGGCGTACCTAGGTAGGCCTCAGTGACCAAGGCTGTCGTCTGGTTCATGCCTTAGCTGTGTTAAGTGTGGAAAACGTGCTTGGTCCTCAGGCTGGGCCCACACTATCTTTCCGCTCTGTGAAGTGCCTGTCCCGAGTCTCCTCCTGGGAGCCAGTCTCAGCACGGTGCCTTTTGGCACTGCAGTTTTCTCTTTCAGTCCAAGAGGCCGTGCGACTGGCCAAGGGAGGTCTGCGCAGCACTGCCTCCGAGCTTCTTTGACGCCTGGGGCACTCAACCCGGCAACCGGAGAGCAGTAACGTTGCCGCTTGCTATGAAAATGTGAAGAGCTTTCTCCAGGGAGCCCTGTTGAGGCTAAGGTTCCCAGACCGGAGCCGCTCGTTCAGCACGGAGAGAAGTCCTCCTGCCAACTTAGCGAACGAGCAATCCTTTCCTGTGTGCCCCCAGGAGGCGTCGCAGAGTTAGGGCACTCCGGGTTTGAGTAATGGCCCTCATGGAAACCACTCCACACCCACCTCCCCCGACCTGATAACCTGAACTTACCTTGAGGCCTGATGTCACCTTTTCGTTCGGGCCGAAGCTGAACATGTGTGCCGTGGGAGAGTTTCCTAGAAAGGGATCGACACGCGGTTTTCACGGGGCGGGGAGGAAGAGAACCACCAGCCTCGGCCACAACGACATCCTCCGTGCAGATACGTCGGGCCCTAGTGCTGTTTCAGGCAGCTTGAAGCCAAGCGCAAGGCGTCCTCCAAACGGGGGAGAAAATGCGTACTCTCCCTCCGCGTCCCACGTTCAAGCTGAATGACGCAGCTGTTTTTCTCGGAAGGCTCGCGAGTCGTATCTCAGTGCAAGGGAGAGAGTGCCTGCCTCTTCTGCTGAGAAAGGTTTTGACGTGGGTATTGCTGACAGGCGAAGGCGTTCCCCAGCCGTGCAAAGTTTAGGCTTTGGTGACTCTGGATGGTCCCAAGGGGTCCAGAATTGTCCCCTGGGAAAGCTGTCCCTCTTTTTCTTTCTCCGCTGGAAGTAAACAGCTGGGCAACCCGACTGCCGTAGGCAGACTTCCTGGGGGAGCCCCCCGGTTTCAATTTGGACCACGTGGTTGTCTCCCCAGAAGAGCCCAATTCCAATATGGGGGCAACACCAGCATGAATGTAAGGCTGTTTTACAAACTGCGTACCCTGAGCCGCTGGAAGCCGTACAGACGAGAGCTTTCGAGCGAACAGGCAGGCGCTTCGCCATCCATCGTTGCCCGTTCACGGAGCTTAATCAAACGAATGCCTTTACCTTCCTGTGCTCAAACGCACAGAGAGTTGGAGGCATCCGTGGCCCTTTTGACAGTTGTTACACGAACTGAGTGCACAGTGTCTCTGAAAACTAAATCCCTAGCACTGTTGAGGCCTCCCGTTAACGCATGCTTTTTCGCATCTATGGCACTCCGAGGTGTTACTGACGGGGAAATCTGGACTTTTACATGAGGCCGGGGGGGGGGGTGGCTCACAATTCTTTTGTCAGGCTGAGCTTCACAGATGCTCTTGCTGAAGCTGCCAGCAAGGCCCTGAGAGCAGCAGGCCTCACACGAGTACACTCATTACGGCTTCCGTCCACGAGTAAAACTCATGCCTTCCTAGGTGAGGCCTTCCGGCAGACAAAGAGAAGGTGGGGGCGCTAGGAGTGTTCTTTCAGGGCAGCTTAGGACCCGCAACTGTCTCGTCTACCGAAGGAGGGGAATAGGGTTGCCAGGGTCGCCCAGTTTCAAGCTGAGCTCACGTAGTTAGCCCTCAGTGTTTCCGATTACCTGAAGGAAACCACGGGAGAACAGGGCCCCTTCCTGGGATGTCCCGTTTGGACAGGGACCTCTGCGTGGGATTCTACTGTGTAAGTATGGCAGTACCTTTAAGGTCTGTCTCAGTTACCAAGGTGCGTCTCTGGGCTTCATCCTTAGCTGTTGTTAAGTGTGGAAACGTGCTGGTCCTCAGCAGGCTGGGCCCACAGCCTAGCTTTCGCTTCTGTAGAGTGCTGTCCCTAGTCTCCTCCGGAGCCAGTCCGTCAGCACGGTGCCTTTGGCACTGCAGTTCTCTTTCAGTCCGGAGGCCGTGCGACTGGCCAAGGGAGTCTGCGCAGCACTGCCTTCGCGAGGCTCTTTGACGCCTGGGGCACGAACAACCCAGGCAAGCCAGAGAGCAGTACGTTGCCCTTGCTATTAATGTGAAGAGCTTGCCTCCAGGGCCCTGTTGGGGCTAAGGTTCCTCGAAAGCCAGGAGCCGCCGTTCCGGCACGGAGAAAGTCATCCTGCCAACTTGTCGAACGAGCTCCTATCCTGTTGCCCCCAGGAGCGTCGCAGAGTTTAACACTCCGTGGTGGAGTATGGCCTCATGGAAACCACTGCACACCCAACTCCCCCGACCTGAAACACTGGAACTTACCTTGAGGCTTGAGGTCACCTTTCGTTTCGGCCGGAGCTGAACATGTTGTGCCGTGGGAGGAGTTCCTAAAAGGGATCGCCAGCACGGTTTTCGCTTTGAGAGAACACGCAGCCTCGGCCCACAACGACGATCCTGCCGTGCAGAGACGTCGGGCCGCTAGTGCTGTTCAGGCAGCTTTGAAGCCAGCGCAAGGCGCCTCCAAACGGGAGAAAGCGTACTCTCCCCTCCGCGTCTCACTTCAAGCTGAATGACGCAGCATGTTTTCTCGGAAGGCTCTGCCGAGCTATCTAGTGCAAGTGAGAGAGTGCCTGCCTCTGCTGAGAAGGTTTTGAACGTGGGGATTTGCTGGACAGGCGGAAGAGCGTTCCCCAGGCCGTGCAAAGTTTAGGCTTTGGTGACTCTGGATGGTCCCACGGGTCCAGATTGTCCCTGGGAAAGCTGTCCCTCTTTGCTTTCTCCGGCTGGAAGTAACAGCTGGCAACCGACTGCCGTAGCAGACGTCCTGGGGGAGCCCCGGTTTCAGTTGGGACGCACGTGGGTGTCTCCCAGAAGAGCCCAAATCCAATATGGGGGCACACCAGCATGGAATGTAAGCTGTTTACAACTGCGTACCTGAGGCCGCTGGAAGGCCGTACAGACTAGAGCTTTCGAGCGAACAGGGCAGCGCTTCGCCATCATCGTTGCCCTTCACGGAGCTTAATCAAACGATGCCTTTACTTCCTGTGGCTCAAACGCAACAGAGGAGTTGGAAGGCATCCGTGCCCTTTGACAGTTGTTACGACAAACGAGAACGTGAGTGCACAGTGTCTCGTGAAATAAATCCCTAGCACTGTTGAGGCCTCCCGTTAACGCATGCTTCTTCGCTCCTATGGCACTCCGAGGTGTTACTGACGGGGAAATCTGGACTTTTACCTGAGGCCGGGGGGGGGGGCTCACAATTCTTTTGTCGCGAGCTCCAGAGTGCTCTTGCTGAAGCTGCCAGCAAGGGACCTGAGAGCAGCAGGCCTCACACGAGTACACTCAGACGGCTTCCGTCACGGTAAACTCAGGCCTCCTAGGTGAGGCCTTCCGGCAGCAAGAGAAGGTGGGCGCGAGGAGTGTGCTTCAGGCAGCTTAGGAACCCCGCAACTGTCTCGATCTACCACGGAGGGAATAAGGTTTGCCAGGGTCGCCCAGTTTCAAAGGCTGAGCTCACGTAGTTAGCCTCAGTGGTTTCCGATTACCTGAAGGAAACACACGGGAGGAACAGGGGCCCTTCCATGGAGGCCCGTTTGGGCACAGGACCTCTGCGTGGGATCTACTGGGTAAGTATGGCAGTACCTTAGGTAGGCCTCA
>NW_022983371.1:17500-39490 GCF_011762595.2 Tursiops truncatus
TTCAGGCAGCTTAGGACCCGCAACTGTCTCGTCTACCACGGAGGGGAATAAGGTTTGCCCAGGGTCGCCCAGTTTCAAAGCTGAGCTCACGTAGTTAGCCTCAGTGGTTTCCGATTACCTGAAGGAAACACACGGGAGGAACAGGGCCCTTCCATGGAGGCCCGTTTGGGCACAGGGACCTCTGCGTGGGATCTACTGGGTAAGTATGGCAGTACCTTAGGTAGGCCTCAGTGACCAAGGCTGTCGTCTGGCTCATGCCTTAGCTGTGTTAAGTGTGGAAAACGTGCTGGTCCTCAGGCTGGGCCCACAGCCTAGCTTTCGCTTCTGTGAGAGTGCTGTCCCGAGTCTCCTCCTGGAGCCAGTCGTCAGCACGGTGCCTTTTGGCACTGCAGTTCTCTTTCAGTCAAGGAGGCCGTGCGACTGGCCAAGGGAGTCTGCGCAGCACTGCCTTCGCGAGGCTCTTTGACGCCTGGGGCACTCAACCCAGGCAAGCCAATAGAGCAGTTACTTGCCCTTGCTATGAATGTGAAGAGCTTTCTCCAGGGCCCTGTTGAGGCTAAGGTTTCCTCAGAAGCCAGGAGCCGCCGTTCCGGCACGGAGAGAAGTCATCCTGCCCACTTGGCGAACGAGCTCCTATCCTGTGTGCCCCCAGGAGCGTCGCAGAGTTAAGGCACTCCGTGGTGGAGTATGGCCTCATGGAAACCACTGCACACCCAACTCCCCCGACCTGAAACACTGGAACTTACCTTGAGGCCTGAGGTCACCTTTCGTTCGGCCGGAGCTGAACATGTGGTGCCGTGGGAGGAGTTCCTAGAAAGGGATCGCCAGCACGGTTTTCGCTTTGAGAGAACACGCAGCCTCGGCTACAACGACGATCCTGCCGTGCAGAGACGTCGGGCCGCTAGTGCTGTTCAGGCAGCTTTGAAGCCAAGCGCAAGGCGCCTCCAAACGGGGAGAAAGCGTACTCTCCCCTCCGCGTCCCACGTTCAAGCTGAATGACGCAGCATGTTTCTCGGAAGGCTCTGCCGAGCTATCTAGTGCAAGGGAGAGAGTGCCTGCCTCTGCTGAGAAAAGGTTTTGACGTGGGGATTGCTGGACAGGCGGAAGAGCGTTCCCCAGGCCGTGCAAAGTTTAGGCTTTGGTGACTCTGGATGGTCCCAAGGGTCCAGAATTGTCCCTGGGAAAGCTGTCCTCTTTTGCTTTCTCCGGCTGGAAGTAAACAGCTGGCAACCGACTGCCGTAGGCAGACGTCCTGGGGGAGCCCCCCGGTTTCATTTGGGACGCACGTGGGTGTCTCCCAGAAGAGCCCAAATCCTAATTGGGGGCACACAGCATGGATATGTAAGGCTGTTTACAACTGCGGACCCTGAGGCCGCTGGAAGGCCGTACGACGAAGCTTTCGAGCGAACAGGGCAGCGCTATCGCCATCATCGTTGCCCGTTCACGGAGCTTAATCAAACGAATGCCTTTACTTCCTGTGGCTCAAACGCAACAGAGGAGTTGGAAGGCATCCAGTGCCCTTTGACAGTTGTTACGACGAACGTGAGTGCACAGTGTCTCGTGAAATAAATCCCTAGCACTGTTGAGGCCTCCCGTTAACGCATGCTTCTTCGCTCCTATGGCACGCCGAGGTGTTACTGACGGGGGAAATCTGGACTTTTACCTGAGGCCGGGCGGGGGGGGGCTCACAAGTCTTTTGTCGGCGAGCTCCAGAGTGCTCTTGCTGAAGCTGCCAGCAAGGACCTGAGAGCAGCAGGCCTCACACGAGTACACTCAGACGGCTTCCGTCACGAGTAAAACTCAGGCCTCCTAGGTGAGGCCTTCCGGCAGCAAAGAAGAAGGTGGGCGCGAGGAGTGTGCTTCAGGCAGCTTAGGACCCGCAAACTGTCTCGTCTACCACGGAGGGGAAATAAGGTTTGCCCAGGGTCGCCCAGTTTCAAAGCTGAGCTCACGTAGTTAGCCTCAGTGGTTTCCGATTAACCTGAAGGAAACACAACGGGAGGAACAGGGCCCTTCCATGGAGGCCCGTTTGGCACAGGGACCTCTGCGTGGGATCTACTGGGTAAGTATGGCAGTACCTTAGGTAGGGCCTCAGTGACCAAGGCTGTCGTCTGGCTCATGCCTTAGCTGTGTTAAGTGTGGGAAAACGTGCTGGTCCTCAGGCTGGGCCCACAGCCTAGCTTTCGCTTCTGTGAGACGTGCTGGTCCCGAGTCTCCTCCTGGAGCCAGTCGTCAGCACGGTGCCTTTTGGCACTGCAGTTCTCTTTCAGTCAAGGAGGCCGTGCGACTGGCCAAGGGAGTCTGCGCAGCACTGCCTTCGCGAGGCTCTTTGACGCCTGGGGCACTCAACCCAGGCAAGCCAGAGAGCAGTACGTTGCCCTTGCTATGAATGTGAAGAGCGTTCTCCAGGGCCCTGTTGAGGCTAAGGTTCCTCAGAAGCCAGGAGCCGCCGTTCCGGCACGGAGAGAAGTCATCCTGCCAACTTGGCGAACGAGCTCCTATCCTGTGTGCCCCAGGAGCGTCGCAGAGTTAAGGCACTCCGTGGTGGAGTATGGCCTCATGGAAACCACTGCACACCCAACTCCCCCGACCTGAAACACTGGAACTTACCTTGAGGCCTGAGGTCACCTTTCGTTCGGCCGGAGCTGAACATGTGGTGCCGTGGGAGGAGTTCCTAGAAAGGGATCGCCAGCACGGTTTTCGCTTTGAGAGAACACGCAGCCTCGGCCCACAACGACGATCCTGCCGTGCAGAGACGTCGGGCCGCTAGTGCTGTTCAGGCAGCTTTGAAGCCAAGCGCAAGGCGCCTCCAAACGGGGGAGAAAGCGTACTCTCCCCTCCGCGTCCCACGTTCAAGCTGAATGACGCAGCATGTTTCTCGGAAGGCTCTGCCGAGCTATCTAGTGCAAGGGAGAGAGTGCCTGCCTCTGCTGAGAAAGGTTTTGACGTGGGGATTGCTGGACAGGCGGAAGAGCGTTCCCCAGGCCGTGCAAAGTTTAGGCTTTGGTGACTCTGGATGGTCCCAAGGGTCCAGAATTGTCCCTGGGAAAGCTGTCCTCTTTTGCTTTCTCCGGCTGGAAGTAAACAGCTGGCAACCGACTGCCGTAGGCAGACGTCCTGGGGGAGCCCCCCCGGTTTCATTTGGGACGCACGTGGGTGTCTCCCAGAAGAGCCCAAATTCCTAATTGGGGGCACACCAGCATGGAATGTAAGGCTGTTTACAACTGCGTACCCTGAGGCCGCTGGAAGGCCGTACAGACGAGAGCTTTCGAGCGAACAGGGCAGCGCTTCGCCATCATCGTTGCCCGTTCACGGAGCTTAATCAAACGAATGCCTTTACTTCCTGTGGCTCAAACGCAACAGAGGAGTTGGAAGGCATCCAGTGCCCTTGACAGTTGTTACGACGAACGTGAGTGCACAGTGTCTCGTGAAATAAATCCCTAGCACTGTTGAGGCCTCCCGTTAACGCATGCTTCTTCGCTCCTATGGCACTCCGAGGTGTTACTGACGGGGGAAATCTGGACTTTTACCTGAGGCGGGGGGGGGGGGCTCACAATTCTTTTGTCGGCGAGCTCCAGAGTGCTCTTGCTGAAGCTGCCAGCAAGGACCTGAGAGCAGCAGGCCTCACACGAGTACACTCAGGACGGCTTTCCGTCACGAGTAAACTCAGGCCTCCTAGGTGAGGCCTTCCGCAGCAAAGAGAAGGTGGGCGCGAGGAGTGTGCTTCAGGCAGCTTAGGACCCGCAACTGTCTCGTCTACCACGGAGGGGAATAAGGTTTGCCCAGGGTCGCCCAGTTTCAAAGCTGAGCTCACGTAGTTAGCCTCAGTGGTTCCGATTACCTGAAGGAAACACACGGGAGGAACAGGGCCCTTCCATGGAGGCCCGTTTGGGCACAGGGACCTCTGCGTGGGATCTACTGGGTAAGTATGGCAGTACCTTAGGTAGGCCTCAGTGACCAAGGCTGTCGTCTGGCTCATGCCTTAGCTGTGTTAAGTGTGGAAAACGTGCTGGTCCTCAGGCTGGGCCCACAGCCTAGCTTTCGCTTCTGTGAGAGTGCTGTCCCGAGTCTCCTCCTGGAGCCAGTCGTCAGCACGGTGCCTTTGGCACTGCAGTTCTCTTTCAGTCACGGAGGCCGTGCGACTGGCCAAGGGAGTCTGCGCAGCACTGCCTTCGCGAGGCTCTTTGACGCCTGGGGCACTCAACCCAGGCAAGCCAGAGAGCAGTACGTTGCCCTTGCTATGAATGTGAAGAGCTTTCTCCAGGGCCCTGTTGAGGCTAAGGTTCCTCAGAAGCCAGGAGCCGCCGTTCCGGCACGGAGAGAAGTCATCCTGCCAACTTGGCGAACGAGCTCCTATCCTGTGTGCCCCCAGGAGCGTCGCAGAGTTAAGGCACTCCGTGGTGGAGTATGGCCTCATGGAAACCACTGCACACCCAACTCCCCCGACCTGAAACACTGGAACTTACCTTGAGGCCTGAGGTCACCTTTCGTTCGGCCGGAGCTGAACATGTGGTGCCGTGGGAGGAGTTCCTAGAAAGGGATCGCCAGCACGGTTTTCGCTTTTGAGAGAACACGCAGCCTCGGCCCACAACGACGATCCTGCCGTGCAGAGACGTAGGGGCCGCTAGTGCTGTTCAGGCAGCTTTGAAGCCAAGCGCAAGGCGCCTCCAAACGGGGAGAAAGCGTACTCTCCCCTCCGCGTCCCACGTTCAAGCTGAATGACGCAGCATGTTTCTCGGAAGGCTCTGCCGAGCTATCTAGTACAAGGGAGAGAGTGCCTGCCTCTGCTGAGAAAAGGTTTTGACGTGGGGATTGCTGGACAGGCGGAAGAGCGTTCCCCAGGCCGTGCAAAGTTTAGGCTTTGGGTGACTCTGGATGGTCCCAAGGGTCCAGAATTGTCCCTGGGAAAGCTGTCCTCTTTTGCTTTTCTCCGGCTGAAGTAAACAGCTGGCAACCGACTGCCGTAGGCAGACGTCCTGGGGGAGCCCCCCGGTTTCATTTGGGACGCACGTGGGTGTCTCCCAGAAGAGCCCAATTCCTAATTGGGGCACACCAGCATGGAATGTAAGGCTGTTTACAACTGCGTACCCTGAGGCCGCTGGAAGGCCGTACAGACGAGAGCTTTCGAGCGAACAGGGCAGCGCTTCGCCATCATCGTTGCCCGTTCACGGAGCTTAATCAAACGAATGCCTTTACTTCCTGTGGCTCAAACGCACCAGAGGAGTTGGAAGGCATCCAGTGCCCTTTGACAGTTGTTACGACGAACGTGAGTGCACAGTGTCTCGTGAAATAAATCCCTAGCACTGTTGAGGCCTCCCGTTAACGCATGCTTCTTCGCTCCTATGGCACTCCGAGGTGTTACTGACGGGGGAAATCTGACTTTTACCTGAGGCCGGGGGGGGCTCACAATTCTTTTGTCGGCGAGCTCCAGAGTGGTCCTTGCTGAAGCTGCCAGCAAGGACCTGAGAGCAGCAGGCCTCACACGAGTACACTCAGACGGCTTCCGTCACGAGTAAACTCAGGCCTCCTAGGTGAGGCCTTCCGGCAGCAAAGAGAAGGTGGGCGCGAGGAGTGTGCTTCAGGCAGCTTAGGACCCGCAACTGTCTCGTCTACCACGGAGGGGAATAAGGTTTGCCCAGGGTCGCCCAGTTTCAAAGCTGAGCTCACGTAGTTAGCCTCAGTGGTTTCCGATTACCTGAAGGAAACACACGGGAGGAACAGGGCCCTTCCATGGAGGCCCGTTTGGGCACAGGGACCTCTGCGTGGGGATCTACTGGGTAAGTATGGCAGTACCTTAGGTAGGCCTCAGTGACCAAGGCTGTCGTCTGGCTCATGCCTTAGCTGTGTTAAGTGTGGAAAACGTGCTGGTCCTCAGGCTGGGCCCACAGCCTAGCTTTCGCTTCTGTGAGAGTGCTGTCCCGAGTCTCCTCCTGGAGCCAGTCGTCAGCACGGTGCCTTTTGGCACTGCAGTTCTCTTCAGTCAAGGAGGCCGTGCGACTGGCCAAGGGAGTCTGCGCAGCACTGCCTTCGCGAGGCTCTTTGACGCCTGGGGCACTCAACCCAGGCAAGCCAGAGAGCAGTACGTTGCCCTTGCTATGAATGTGAAGAGCTTTCTCCAGGGCCCTGTTGAGGCTAAGGTTCCTCAGAAGCCAGGAGCCGCCGTTCCGGCACGGAGAGAAGTCATCCTGCCAACTTGGCGAACGAGCTCCTATCCTGTGTGCCCCCAGGAAGCGTCGCAGAGTTAAGGCACTCCGTGGTGGAGTATGGCCTCATGGAAACCACTGCACACCCAACCTCCCCCGACCTGAAACACTGGAACTTACCTTGAGGCCTGAGGTCACCTTCGTTCGGCCGGAGCTGAACATGTGGTGCCGTGGGAGGAGTTCCTAGAAAGGGATCGCCAGCACGGTTTTCGCTTTTGAGAGAACACGCAGCCTCGGCCCACAACGACGAATCCTGCCGTGCAGAGACGTCGGGCCGCTAGTGCTGTTCAGGCAGCTTTGAAGCCAAGCGCAAGGCGCCTCCAAACGGGGAGAAAGCGTACTCTCCCCTCCGCGTCCCACGTTCAAGCTGAATGACGCAGCATGTTTCTCGGAAGGCTCTGCCGAGCTATCTAGTGCAAGGGAGAGAGTGCCTGCCTCTGCTGAGAAAGGTTTTGACGTGGGGATTGCTGGACAGGCGGAAGAGCGTTCCCCAGGCCGTTGCAAAGTTTAGGCTTTGGTGACTCTGGATGGTCCCAAGGGTCCAGAATTGTCCTGGGAAAGCTGTCCTCTTTTGCTTTCTCCGGCTGGAAGTAAACAGCTGGCAACCGACTGCCGTAGGCAGACGTCCTGGGGGAGCCCCCCGGTTTCATTTGGGACGCACGTGGGTGTTCTCCCAGAAGAGCCCAATTCCTAATTGGGGGCACACCAGCATGGAATGTAAGGCTGTTTACAACTGCGTACCCTGAGGCCGCTGGAAGGCCGTACAGAAGAGAGCTTTCGAGCGAACAGGGGCAGCGCTTCGCCATCATCGTTGCCCGTTCACGGAAGCTTAATCAAACGAATGCCTTTACTTCCTGTGGCTCAAACGCAACAGAGGATTTGGAAGGCATCCAGTGCCCTTTGACAGTTGTTACGACGAACGTGAGTGCACAGTGTCTCGTGAAATAAATCCCTAGCACTGTTGAGGCCTCCCGTTAACGCATGCTTCTTCGCTCCTATGGCACTCCGAGGTGTTACTGACGGGGGAAATCTGGACTTTTACCTGAGGCCGGGGGGGGGGCTCACAATTCTTTTGTCGGCGAGCTCCAGAGTGCTCTTGCTGAAGCTGCCAGCAAGGACCTGAGAGCAGCAGGCCTCACACGAGTACACTCAGACGGCTTCCGTCACGAGTAAACTCAGGCCTCCTAGGTGAGGCCTTCCGGCAGCAAAGAGAAGGTGGGCGCGAGGAGTGTGCTTCAGGCAGCTTAGGACCCGCAACTGTCTCGTCTACCACGGAGGGGATAAGGTTTGCCCAGGGTCGCCCAGTTTCAAAGCTGAGCTCACGTAGTTAGCCTCAGTGGTTTCCGATTACCTGAAGGAAACACACGGGAGGAACAGGGCCCTTCCATGGAGGCCCGTTTGGGCACAGGGACCTCTGCGTGGGATCTACTGGGTAAGTATGGCAGTACCCGTAGGTAGGCCTCAGTGACCAAGGCTGTCGTCTGGCTCATGCCTTAGCTGTGTTAAGTGTGGAAAACGTGCTGGTCCTCAGGCTGGGCCCACAGCCTAGCTTTCGCTTCTGTGAGAGTGCTGTCCCGAGTCTCCTCCTGGAGCCAGTCGTCAGCACGGTGCCTTTTGGCACTGCAGTTCTCTTCAGTCAAGGAGGCCGTGCGACTGGCCAAGGGAGTCTGCGCAGCACTGCCCTTCGCGAGGCTCTTTGACGCCTGGGGCACTCAACCCAGGCAGCCAGAGAGCAGTACGTTGCCCTTGCTATGAATGTGAAGAGCTTTCTCCAGGGCCCCTGTTGAGGCTAAGGTTCCTCAGAAGCCAGGAGCCGCCGTTCCGGCACGGAGAGAAGTCATCCTGCCAACTTGGCGAACGAGCTCCTATCCTGTGTGCCCCCAGGAGCGTCGCAGAGTTAAGGCACTCCGTGGTGGAGTATGGCCTCATGGAAACCACTGCACACCCAACTCCCCCGACCTGAAACACTGGAACTTACCTTGAGGCCTGAGGTCACCTTTCGTTCGGCCGGAGCTGAACATGTGGTGCCGTGGGAGGAGTTCCTAGAAAGGGATCGCCAGCACGGTTTTCGCTTTGAGAGAACACGCAGCCTCGGCCCACAACGACGATCCTGCCGTGCAGAGACGTCGGGCCGCTAGTGCTGTTCAGGCAGCTTTGAAGCCAAGCGCAAGGCGCCTCCAAACGGGGAGAAAGCGTACTCTCCCCTCCGCGTCCCTCGTTCAAGCTGAATGACGCAGCATGTTTCTCGGAAGGCTCTGCCGAGCTATCTAGTACAAGGGAGAGAGTGCCTGCCTCTGCTGAGAAAGGTTTTGACGTGGGGATTGCTGGACAGGCGGAAGAGCGTTCCCCAGGCCGTGCAAAGTTTAGGCTTTGGTGACTCTGGATGGTCCCAAGGGTCCAGAATTGTCCCTGGGAAAGCTGTCCTCTTTTGCTTTCTCCGGCTGGAAGTAAACAGCTGGCAACCGACTGCCGTAGGCAGACGTCCTGGGGGAGCCCCCCGGTTTCATTTGGGACGCACGTGGGTGTCTCCCAGAAGAGCCCAAATTCCTAATTGGGGGGCACACCAGCATGGAATGTAAGGCTGTTTACAACTGCGTACCCTGAGGCCGCTGGAAGGCCGTACAGACGAGAGCTTTCGAGCGAACAGGGCAGCGCTTCGCCATCATCGTTGCCCGTTCACGGAGCTTAATCAAACGAATGCCTTTACTTCCTGTGGCTCAAACGCAACAGAGGAGTTGGAAGGCATCCAGTGCCCTTTGACAGTTGTTACGACGAACGTGAGGTGCACAGTGTCTCGTGAAATAAATCCCTAGCACTGTGGAGGCCTCCCGTTAACGCATGCTTCTTCGCTCCTATGGCACTCCGAGGTGTTACTGACGGGGGAAATCTGGACTTTTACCTGAGGCCGGGGGGGGGGGCTCACAATTCTTTTGTCGGCGAGCTCCAGAGTGCTCTTGCTGAAGCTGCCAGCAAGGACCTGAGAGCAGCAGGCCTCACACGAGTACACTCAGACGGCTTCCGTCACGAGTAAACTCAGCCTCCTAGGTGAGGCCTTCCGGCAGCAAAGAGAAGGTGGGCGCGAGGAGTGTGCTTCAGGCAGCTTAGGACCCGCAACTGTCTCGTCTACCACGGAGGGGAATAAGGTTTGCCCAGGGTCGCCCAGTTTCAAAGCTGAGCTCACGTAGTTAGCCTCAGTGGTTTCCGATTACCTGAATGAAACACACGGGAGGAACAGGGCCCTTCCATGGAGGCCCGTTTGGGCACAGGGACCTCTGCGTGGGATCTACTGGGTAAGTATGGCAGTACCTTAGGTAGGCCTCAGTGACCAAGGCTGTCGTCTGGCTCATGCCTTAGCTGTGTTAAGTGTGGAAAACGTGCTGGTCCTCAGGCTGGGCCCACAGCCTAGCTTTCGCTTCTGTGAGAGTGCTGTCCCGAGTCTCCTCCTGGAGCCAGTCATCAGCACGGTGCCTTTTGGCACTGCAGTTCTCTTTCAGTCAAGGAGGCCGTGCGACTGGCCAAGGGAGTCTGCGCAGCACTGCCTTCGCGAGGCTCTTTGACGCCTGGGGCACTCAACCCAGGCAAGCCAGAGAGCAGTACGTTGCCCTTGCTATGAATGTGAAGAGCTTTCTCCAGGGCCCTGTTGAGGCTAAGGTTCCTCAGAAGCCAGGAGCCGCCGTTCCGGCACGGAGAGAAGTCATCCTGCCAACTTGGCGAACGAGCTCCTATCCTGTGTGCCCCCAGGAGCGTCGCAGAGTTAAGGCACTCCGTGGTGGAGTATGGCCTCATGGAAACCACTGCACACCCAACTCCCCCGACCTGAAACACTGGAACTTACCTTGAGGCCTGAGGTCACCTTTCGTTCGGCCGGAGCTGAACATGTGGTGCCGTGGGAGGAGTTCCTAGAAAGGGATCGCCAGCACGGTTTTCGCTTTGAGAGAACACGCAGCCTCGGCCCACAACGACGATCCTGCCGTGCAGAGACGTCGGGCCGCCTGTGCTGTTCAGGCAGCTTTGAAGCCAAGCGCAAGGCGCCTCCAAACGGGGAGAAAGCGTACTCTCCCCTCCGCGTCCCACGTTCAAGCTGAATGACGCAGCATGTTTCTCGGAAGGCTCTGCCGAGCTATCTAGTACAAGGGAGAGAGTGCCTGCCCTGCTGAGAAAGGTTTTGACGTGGGGATTGCTGGACAGGCGGAAGAGCGTTCCCCAGGCCGTGCAAAGTTTAGGCTTTGGTGACTCTGGATGGTCCCAAGGGTCCAGAATTGTCCCTGGGAAAGCTGTCCTCATTTGCTTTCTCCGGCTGGAAGTAAACAGCTGGCAACCGACTGCCGTAGGCAGACGTCCTGGGGGAGCCCCCCGGTTTCATTTGGGACGCACGTGGGTGTCTCCCAGAAGAGCCCAAATTCCTAATTGGGGGCACACCAGCATGGAATGTAAGGCTGTTTACAACTGCGTACCCTGAGGCCGCTGGAAGGCCGTACAGACGAGAGCTTTCGAGCGAACAGGGCAGCGCTTCGCCATCATCGTTGCCCGTTCACGGAGCTTAATCAAACGAATGCCTTTACTTCCTGTGGCTCAAACGCAACAGAGGAGTTGGAAGGCATCCAGTGCCCTTTGACAGTTGTTACGACGAACGTGAGTGCACAGTGTCTCGTGAAATAAATCCCTAGCACTGTTGAAGCCTCCCGTTAACGCATGCTTCTTCGCTCCTATGGCACTCCGAGGTGTTACTGACGGGGGAAATCTGGACTTTTACCTGAGGCCGGGGGGGGGCTCACAATTCTTTTGTCGGCGAGCTCCAGAGTGCTCTTGCTGAAGCTGCCAGCGAGGACCTGAGAGCAGCAGGCCTCACACGAGTACACTCAGACGGCTTCCGTCACGAGTAAACTCAGGCCTCCTAGGTGAGGCCTTCCGGCAGCAAAGAGAAGGTGGGCGCGAGGAGTGTGCTTCAGGCAGCTTAGGACCCGCAACTGTCTCGTCTACCACGGAGGGGAATAAGGTTTGCCCAGGGTCGCCCAGTTTCAAAGCTGAGCTCACGTAGTTAGCCTCAGTGGTTTCCGATTACCTGAAGGAAACACACGGGAGGAACAGGGCCCTTCCATGGAGGCCCGTTTGGGCACAGGGACCTCTGCGTGGGATCTACTGGGTAAGTATGGCAGTACCTTAGGTAGGCCTCAGTGACCAAGGCTGTCGTCTGGCTCATGCCTTAGCTGTGTTAAGTGTGGAAAACGTGCTGGTCCTCAGGCTGGGGCCCACAGCCTAGCTTTCGCTTCTGTGAGAGTGCTGTCCCGAGTCTCCTCCTGGAGCCAGTCGTCAGCACGGTGCCTTTTGGCACTGCAGTTCTCTTTCAGTCAAGGAGGCCGTGCGACTGGCCAAGGGAGTCTGCGCAGCACTGCCTTCGCGAGGCTCTTTGACGCCTGGGGCACTCAACCCAGGCAAGCCAGAGAGCAGTACGTTGCCCTTGCTATGAATGTGAAGAGCTTTCTCCAGGGCCCTGTTGAGGCTAAGGTTCCTCAGAAGCCAGGAGCCGCCGTTCCGGCACGGAGAGAAGTCATCCTGCCAACTTGGCGAACGAGCTCCTATCCTGTGTGCCCCCAGGAGCGTCGCAGAGTTAAGGCACTCCGTGGTGGAGTATGGCCTCATGGAAACCACTGCACACCCAACTCCCCCGACCTGAAACACTGGAACTTACCTTGAGGCCTGAGGTCACCTTTCGTTCGGCCGGAGCTGAACATGTGGTGCCGTGGGAGGAGTTCCTAGAAAGGGATCGCCAGCACGGTTTTCCTTTTGAGAGAACACGCAGCCTCGGCCCACAACGACAATCCTGCCGTGCAGAGACGTCGGGCCGCCTGTGCTGTTCAGGCAGCTTTGAAGCCAAGCGCAAGGCGCCTCCAAACGGGGAGAAAGCGTACTCTCCCCTCCGCGTCCCTCGTTCAAGCTGAATGACGCAGCATGTTTCTCGGAAGGCTCTGCCGAGCTATCTAGTACAAGGGAGAGAGTGCCTGCCTCTGCTGAGAAAGGTTTTGACGTGGGGATTGCTGGACAGGCGGAAGAGCGTTCCCCAGGCCGTGCAAAGTTTAGGCTTTGGTGACTCTGGATGGTCCCAAGGGTCCAGAATTGTCCCTGGGAAAGCTGTCCTCTTTTGCTTTCTCCGGCTGGAAGTAAACAGCTGGCAACCGACTGCCGTAGGCAGACGTCCTGGGGGAGCCCCCCGGTTTCATTTGGGACGCACGTGGGTGTCTCCCAGAAGAGCCCAAATTCCTAATTGGGGGCACACCAGCATGGAATGTAAGGCTGTTTACAACTGCGTACCCTGAGGCCGCTGGAAGGCCGTACAGACGAGAGCTTTCGAGCGAACAGGGCAGCGCTTCGCCATCATCGTTGCCCGTTCACGGAGCTTAATCAAACGAATGCCTTTACTTCCTGTGGCTCAAACGCAACAGAGGAGTTGGAAGGCATACAGTGCCCTTTGACAGTTGTTACGACGAACGTGAGTGCACAGGGTCTCGTGAAATAAATCCCTAGCACTGTTGAAGCCTCCCGTTAACGCATGCTTCTTCGCTCCTATGGCACTCCGAGGTGTTACTGACGGGGGAAATCTGGACTTTTACCTGAGGCCGGGGGGGCTCACAATTCTTTTGTCGGCGAGCTCCAGAGTGCTCTTGCTGAAGCTGCCAGCAAGGACCTGAGAGCAGCAGGCCTCACACGAGTACACTCAGACGGCTTCCGTCACGAGTAAACTCAGGCCTCCTAGGTGAGGCCTTCCGGCAGCAAAGAGAAGGTGGGCGCGAGGAGTGTGCTTCAGGCAGCTTAGGACCCGCAACTGTCTCGTCTACCACGGAGGGGAATAAGGTTTGCCCAGGGTCGCCCAGTTTCAAAGCTGAGCTCACGTAGTTATCCTCAGTGGTTTCCGATTACCTGAAGGAAACACACGGGAGGAACAGGGCCCTTCCATGGAGGCCCGTTTGGGCACAGGGACCTCTGCGTGGGATCTACTGGGTAAGTATGGCAGTACCTTAGGTAGGCCTCAGTGACCAAGGCTGTCGTCTGGCTCATGCCTTAGCTGTGTTAAGTGTGGAAAACGTGCTGGTCCTCAGGCTGGGCCCACAGCCTAGCTTTCGCTTCTGTGAGAGTGCTGTCCCGAGTCTCCTCCTGGAGCCAGTCGTCAGCACGGTGCCTTTTGGCACTGCAGTTCTCTTTCAGTCAAGGAGGCCGTGCGACTGGCCAAGGGAGTCTGCGCAGCACTGCCTTCGCGAGGCTCTTTGACGCCTGGGGCACTCAACCCAGGCAAGCCAGAGAGCAGTACGTTGCCCTTGCTATGAATGTGAAGAGCTTTCTCCAGGGCCCTGTTGAGGCTAAGGTTCCTCAGAGCCAGGAGCCGCCGTTCCGGCACGGAGAGAAGTCATCCTGCCAACTTGGCGGACGAGCTCCGTCCTGTGTGCCCCCAGGAGCGTCGCAGAGTTAAGGCACTCCGTGGTGGAGTATGGCCTCATGGAAACCACTGCACACCCAACTCCCCCGACCTGAAACACTGGAACTTACCTTGAGGCCTGAGGTCACCTTTCGTTCGGCCGGAGCTGAACATGTGGTGCCGTGGGAGGAGTTCCTAGAAAGGGATCGCCAGCACGGTTTTCGTTTTGAGAGAACACGCAGCCTCGGCCCACAACGACAATCCTGCCGTGCAGAGACGTCGGGCCGCCTGTGCTGTTCAGGCAGCTTTGAAGCCAAGCGCAAGGCGCCTCCAAACGGGGAGAAAGCGTACTCTCCCCTCCGCGTCCCACGTTCAAGCTGAATGACGCAGCATGTTTCTCGGAAGGCTCTGCCGAGCTATCTAGTACAAGGGAGAGAGTGCCTGCCTCTGCTGAGAAAGGTTTTGACGTGGGGATTGCTGGACAGGCGGAAGAGCGTTCCCCAGGCCGTGCAAAGTTTAGGCTTTGGTGACTCTGGATGGTCCCAAGGGTCCAGAATTGTCCCTGGGAAAGCTGTCCTCTTTTGCTTTCTCCGGCTGGAAGTAAACAGCTGGCAACCGACTGCCGTAGGCAGACGTCCTGGGGGAGCCCCCCGGTTTCATTTGGGACGCACGTGGGTGTCTCCCAGAAGAGCCCAAATTCCTAATTGGGGGCACACCAGCATGGAATGTAAGGCTGTTTACAACTGCGTACCCTGAGGCCGCTGGAAGGCCGTACAGACGAGAGCTTTCGAGCGAACAGGGCAGCGCTTCGCCATCATCGTTGCCCGTTCACGGAGCTTAATCAAACGAATGCCTTTACTTCCTGTGGCTCAAACGCAACAGAGGAGTTGGAAGGCATACAGTGCCCTTTGACAGTTGTTACGACGAACGTGAGTGCACAGGGTCTCGTGAAATAAATCCCTAGCACTGTTGAAGCCTCCCGTTAACGCATGCTTCTTCGCTCCTATGGCACTCCGAGGTGTTACTGACGGGGGAAATCTGGACTTTTACCTGAGGCCGGGGGGGCTCACAATTCTTTTGTCGGCGAGCTCCAGAGTGCTCTTGCTGAAGCTGCCAGCGAGGACCTGAGAGCAGCAGGCCTCACACGAGTACACTCAGACGGCTTCCGTCACGAGTAAACTCAGGCCTCCTAGGTGAGGCCTTCCGGCAGCAAAGAGAAGGTGGGCGCGAGGAGTGTGCTTCAGGCAGCTTAGGACCCGCAACTGTCTCGTCTACCACGGAGGGGAATAAGGTTTGCCCAGGGTCGCCCAGTTTCAAAGCTGAGCTCACGTAGTTAGCCTCAGTGGTTTCCGATTACCTGAAGGAAACACACGGGAGGAACAGGGCCCTTCCATGGAGGCCCGTTTGGGCACAGGGACCTCTGCGTGGGATCTACTGGGTAAGTATGGCAGTACCTTAGGTAGGCCTCAGTGACCAAGGCTGTCGTCTGGCTCATGCCTTAGCTGTGTTAAGTGTGGAAAACGTGCTGGTCCTCAGGCTGGGCCCACAGCCTAGCTTTCGCTTCTGTGAGAGTGCTGTCCCGAGTCTCCTCCTGGAGCCAGTCGTCAGCACGGTGCCTTTTGGCACTGCAGTTCTCTTTCAGTCAAGGAGGCCGTGCGACTGGCCAAGGGAGTCTGCGCAGCACTGCCTTCGCGAGGCTCTTTGACGCCTGGGGCACTCAACCCAGGCAAGCCAGAGAGCAGTACGTTGCCCTTGCTATGAATGTGAAGAGCTTTCTCCAGGGCCCTGTTGAGGCTAAGGTTCCTCAGAAGCCAGGAGCCGCCGTTCCGGCACGGAGAGAAGTCATCCTGCCAACTTGGCGGAACGAGCTCCTATCCTGTGTGCCCCAGGAGCGTCGCAGAGTTAAGGCACTCCGTGGTGGAGTATGGCCTCATGGAAACCACTGCACACCCAACTCCCCCGACCTGAAACACTGGAACTTACCTTGAGGCCTGAGGTCACCTTTCGTTCGGCCGGAGCTGAACATGTGGTGCCGTGGGAGGAGTTCCTAGAAAGGGATCGCCAGCACGGTTTTCGTTTTGAGAGAACACGCAGCCTCGGCCCACAACGACAATCCTGCCGTGCAGAGACGTCGGGCCGCCTGTGCTGTTCAGGCAGCTTTGAAGCCAAGCGCAAGGCGCCTCCAAACGGGGAGAAAGCGTACTCTCCCCTCCGCGTCCCTCGTTCAAGCTGAATGACGCAGCATGTTTCTCGGAAGGCTCTGCCGAGCTATCTAGTACAAGGGAGAGAGTGCCTGCCTCTGCTGAGAAAGGTTTTGACGTGGGGATTGCTGGACAGGCGGAAGAGCGTTCCCCAGGCCGTGCAAAGTTTAGGCTTTGGTGACTCTGGATGGTCCCAAGGGTCCAGAATTGTCCCTGGGAAAGCTGTCCTCTTTTGCTTTCTCCGGCTGGAAGTAAACAGCTGGCAACCGACTGCCGTAGGCAGACGTCCTGGGGGAGCCCCCCGGTTTCATTTGGGACGCACGTGGGTGTCTCACAGAAGAGCCCAAATTCCTAATTGGGGGCACACCAGCATGGAATGTAAGGCTGTTTACAACTGCGTACCCTGAGGCCGCTGGAAGGCCGTACAGACGAGAGCTTTCGAGCGAACAGGGCAGCGCTTCGCCATCATCGTTGCCCGTTCACGGAGCTTAATCAAACGAATGCCTTTACTTCCTGTGGCTCAAACGCAACAGAGGAGTTGGAAGGCATCCAGTGCCCTTTGACAGTTGTTACGACGAACGTGAGTGCACAGGGTCTCGTGAAATAAATCCCTAGCACTGTTGAAGCCTCCCGTTAACGCATGCTTCTTCGCTCCTATGGCACTCCGAGGTGTTACTGACGGGGGAAATCTGGACTTTTACCTGAGGCCGGGGGGGCTCACAATTCTTTTGTCGGCGAGCTCCAGAGTGCTCTTGCTGAAGCTGCCAGCGAGGACCTGAGAGCAGCAGGCCTCACACGAGTACACTCAGACGGCTTCCGTCACGAGTAAACTCAGGCCTCCTAGGTGAGGCCTTCCGGCAGCAAAGAGAAGGTGGGCGCGAGGAGTGTGCTTCAGGCAGCTTAGGACCCGCAACTGTCTCGTCTACCACGGAGGGGAATAAGGTTTGCCCAGGGTCGCCCAGTTTCAAAGCTGAGCTCACGTAGTTAGCCTCAGTGGTTTCCGATTACCTGAAGGAAACACACGGGAGGAACAGGGCCCTTCCATGGAGGCCCGTTTGGGCACAGGGGACCTCTGCGTGGGATCTACTGGGTAAGTATGGCAGTACCTTAGGTAGGCCTCAGTGACCAAGGCTGTCGTCTGGCTCATGCCTTAGCTGTGTTAAGTGTGGAAAACGTGCTGGTCCTCAGGCTGGGCCCACAGCCTAGCTTTCGCTTCTGTGAGAGTGCTGTCCCGAGTCTCCTCCTGGAGCCAGTCGTCAGCACGGTGCCTTTTGGCACTGCAGTTCTCTTTCAGTCAAGGAGGCCGTGCGACTGGCCAAGGGAGTCTGCGCAGCACTGCCTTCGCGAGGCTCTTTGACGCCTGGGGCACTCAACCCAGGCAAGCCAGAGAGCAGTACGTTGCCCTTGCTATGAATGTGAAGAGCTTTCTCCAGGGCCCTGTTGAGGCTAAGGTTCCTCAGAAGCCAGGAGCCGCCGTTCCGGCACGGAGAGAAGTCATCCTGCCAACTTGGCGGACGAGCTCCTATCCTGTGTGCCCCCAGGAGCGTCGCAGAGTTAAGGCACTCCGTGGTGGAGTATGGCCTCATGGAAACCACTGCACACCCAACTCCCCCGACCTGAAACACTGGAACTTACCTTGAGGCCTGAGGTCACCTTTCGTTCGGCCGGAGCTGAACATGTGGTGCCGTGGGAGGAGTTCCTAGAAAGGGATCGCCAGCACGGTTTTCGTTTTGAGAGAACACGCAGCCTCGGCCCACAACGACAATCCTGCCGTGCAGAGACGTCGGGCCGCCTGTGCTGTTCAGGCAGCTTTGAAGCCAAGCGCAAGGCGCCTCCAAACGGGGAGAAAGCGTACTCTCCCCTCCGCGTCCCTCGTTCAAGCTGAATGACGCAGCATGTTTCTCGGAAGGCTCTGCCGAGCTATCTAGTACAAGGGAGAGAGTGCCTGCCTCTGCTGAGAAAGGTTTTGACGTGGGGATTGCTGGACAGGCGGAAGAGCGTTCCCCAGGCCGTGCAAAGTTTAGGCTTTGGTGACTCTGGATGGTCCCAAGGGTCCAGAATTGTCCCTGGGAAAGCTGTCCTCTTTTGCTTTCTCCGGCTGGAAGTAAACAGCTGGCAACCGACTGCCGTAGGCAGACGTCCTGGGGGAGCCCCCCGGTTTCATTTGGGACGCACGTGGGTGTCTCACAGAAGAGCCCAAATTCCTAATTGGGGGCACACCAGCATGGAATGTAAGGCTGTTTACAACTGCGTACCCTGAGGCCGCTGGAAGGCCGTACAGACGAGAGCTTTCGAGCGAACAGGGCAGCGCTTCGCCATCATCGTTGCCCGTTCACGGAGCTTAATCAAACGAATGCCTTTACTTCCTGTGGCTCAAACGCAACAGAGGAGTTGGAAGGCATACAGTGCCCTTTGACAGTTGTTACGACGAACGTGAGTGCACAGGGTCTCGTGAAATAAATCCCTAGCACTGTTGAAGCCTCCCGTTAACGCATGCTTCTTCGCTCCTATGGCACTCCGAGGTGTTACTGACGGGGGAAATCTGGACTTTTACCTGAGGCCGGGGGGGCTCACAATTCTTTTGTCGGCGAGCTCCAGAGTGCTCTTGCTGAAGCTGCCAGCGAGGACCTGAGAGCAGCAGGCCTCACACGAGTACACTCAGACGGCTTCCGTCACGAGTAAACTCAGGCCTCCTAGGTGAGGCCTTCCGGCAGCAAAGAGAAGGTGGGCGCGAGGAGTGTGCTTCAGGCAGCTTAGGACCCGCAACTGTCTCGTCTACCACGGAGGGGAATAAGGTTTGCCCAGGGTCGCCCAGTTTCAAAGCTGAGCTCACGTAGTTAGCCTCAGTGGTTTCCGATTACCTGAAGGAAACACACGGGAGGAACAGGGCCCTTCCATGGAGGCCCGTTTGGGCACAGGGACCTCTGCGTGGGATCTACTGGGTAAGTATGGCAGTACCTTAGGTAGGCCTCAGTGACCAAGGCTGTCGTCTGGCTCATGCCTTAGCTGTGTTAAGTGTGGAAAACGTGCTGGTCCTCAGGCTGGGCCCACAGCCTAGCTTTCGCTTCTGTGAGAGTGCTGTCCCGAGTCTCCTCCTGGAGCCAGTCGTCAGCACGGTGCCTTTTGGCACTGCAGTTCTCTTTCAGTCAAGGAGGCCGTGCGACTGGCCAAGGGAGTCTGCGCAGCACTGCCTTCGCGAGGCTCTTTGACGCCTGGGGCACTCAACCCAGGCAAGCCAGAGAGCAGTACGTTGCCCTTGCTATGAATGTGAAGAGCTTTCTCCAGGGCCCTGTTGAGGCTAAGGTTCCTCAGAAGCCAGGAGCCGCCGTTCCGGCACGGAGAGAAGTCATCCTGCCAACTTGGCGGACGAGCTCCTATCCTGTGTGCCCCCAGGAGCGTCGCAGAGTTAAGGCACTCCGTGGTGGAGTATGGCCTCATGGAAACCACTGCACACCCAACTCCCCCGACCTGAAACACTGGAACTTACCTTGAGGCCTGAGGTCACCTTTCGTTCGGCCGGAGCTGAACATGTGGTGCCGTGGGAGGAGTTCCTAGAAAGGGATCGCCAGCACGGTTTTCGTTTTGAGAGAACACGCAGCCTCGGCCCACAACGACAATCCTGCCGTGCAGAGACGTCGGGCCGCCTGTGCTGTTCAGGCAGCTTTGAAGCCAAGCGCAAGGCGCCTCCAAACGGGGAGAAAGCGTACTCTCCCCTCCGCGTCCCTCGTTCAAGCTGAATGACGCAGCATGTTTCTCGGAAGGCTCTGCCGAGCTATCTAGTACAAGGGAGAGAGTGCCTGCCTCTGCTGAGAAAGGTTTTGACGTGGGGATTGCTGGACAGGCGGAAGAGCGTTCCCCAGGCCGTGCAAAGTTTAGGCTTTGGTGACTCTGGATGGTCCCAAGGGTCCAGAATTGTCCCTGGGAAAGCTGTCCTCTTTTGCTTTCTCCGGCTGGAAGTAAACAGCTGGCAACCGACTGCCGTAGGCAGACGTCCTGGGGGAGCCCCCCGGTTTCATTTGGGACGCACGTGGGTGTCTCCCAGAAGAGCCCAAATTCCTAATTGGGGGCACACCAGCATGGAATGTAAGGCTGTTTACAACTGCGTACCCTGAGGCCGCTGGAAGGCCGTACAGACGAGAGCTTTCGAGCGAACAGGGCAGCGCTTCGCCATCATCGTTGCCCGTTCACGGAGCTTAATCAAACGAATGCCTTTACTTCCTGTGGCTCAAACGCAACAGAGGAGTTGGAAGGCATACAGTGCCCTTTGACAGTTGTTACGACGAACGTGAGTGCACAGGGTCTCGTGAAATAAATCCCTAGCACTGTTGAAGCCTCCCGTTAACGCATGCTTCTTCGCTCCTATGGCACTCCGAGGTGTTACTGACGGGGGAAATCTGGACTTTTACCTGAGGCCGGGGGGGCTCACAATTCTTTTGTCGGCGAGCTCCAGAGTGCTCTTGCTGAAGCTGCCAGCGAGGACCTGAGAGCAGCAGGCCTCACACGAGTACACTCAGACGGCTTCCGTCACGAGTAAACTCAGGCCTCCTAGGTGAGGCCTTCCGGCAGCAAAGAGAAGGTGGGCGCGAGGAGTGTGCTTCAGGCAGCTTAGGACCCGCAACTGTCTCGTCTACCACGGAGGGGAATAAGGTTTGCCCAGGGTCGCCCAGTTTCAAAGCTGAGCTCACGTAGTTAGCCTCAGTGGTTTCCGATTACCTGAAGGAAACACACGGGAGGAACAGGGCCCTTCCATGGAGGCCCGTTTGGGCACAGGGACCTCTGCGTGGGATCTACTGGGTAAGTATGGCAGTACCTTAGGTAGGCCTCAGTGACCAAGGCTGTCGTCTGGCTCATGCCTTAGCTGTGTTAAGTGTGGAAAACGTGCTGGTCCTCAGGCTGGGCCCACAGCCTAGCTTTCGCTTCTGTCAGCACGGTGCCTTTTGGCACTGCAGTTCTCTTTCAGTCAAGGAGGCCGTGCGACTGGCCAAGGGAGTCTGCGCAGCACTGCCTTCGCGAGGCTCTTTGACGCCTGGGGCACTCAACCCAGGCAAGCCAGAGAGCAGTACGTTGCCCTTGCTATGAATGTGAAGAGCTTTCTCCAGGGCCCTGTTGAGGCTAAGGTTCCTCAGGAGCCAGGAGCCGCCGTTCCGGCACGGAGAGAAGTCATCCTGCCAACTTGGCGGACGAGCTCCTGTCCTGTGTGCCCCCAGGAGCGTCGCAGAGTTAGGCACTCCGTGGTGGAGTATGGCCTCATGGAAACCACTGCACACCCAACCCCCCGACCTGAAACACTGGAACTTACCTTGAGGCCTGAGGTCACCTTTCGTTCGGCCGGAGCTGAACATGTGGTGCCGTGGGAGGAGTTCCTAGAAAGGGATCGCCAGCACGGTTTTCGTTTGAGAGAAACACGCAGCCTCGGCCCACAACGACAATCCTGCCGTGCAGAGACGTCGGGCGCCTGTGCTGTTCAGGCAGCTTTGAAGCCAAGCGCAAGGCCCTCCAAACGGGGAGAAAGCGTACTCTCCCCTCCGCGTCCCTCGTTCAAGCTGAATGACGCAGCATGTTTCTCGGAAGGCTCTGCCGAGCTATCTAGTACAAGGGAGAGAGTGCCTGCCTCTGCTGAGAAAGGTTTTGACGTGGGGATTGCTGGACGGGCGGAAGAGCGTTCCCCAGGCCGTGCAAAGTTTAGGCTTTGGTGACTCTGGATGGTCCCAAGGGTCCAGAATTGTCCCTGGGAAAGCTGTCCTCTTTGCTTTCTCGGCTGGAAGTAAACAGCTGGCAACCGACTGCCGTAGGCAGACGTCCTGGGGGAGCCCCCGGTTTCATTTGGGACGCACGTGGGTGTCTCCAAGAAGAGCCCAAATCCTAATGGGGGCACACCAGCATGGAATGTAAGGCTGTTACAAACTGCGTACCCTGAGGCCGCTGGAAGGCCGTACAGACGAGAGCTTTCGAGCGAACAGGGCAGCGCTTCGCCATCATCGTTGCCCGTTCACGGAGCTTAATCAAAACGAATGCCTTTACTTCCTGTGGCTCAAACGCAACAGAGGAGTTGGAAGGCATACAGTGCCGATGACAGTTGTTACACGACGAACGTGAGTGCACCAGGGTCAGTGAAATAAATCCAGCACTGATAAGCCTCCGTTAACGCATGCTTCTTCGCTCCTATGGCACTTCCGAG